>NC_053391.1:26955409-26983890 GCF_905171765.1 Bufo bufo | reverse complement strand
ACAGACCAAAAGTTTGGACACACCTTCTCATTCAAAGAGTTTTCTTTATTTTCATGGCTATGAAAATTGTAGATTCACACTGAAGGCATCAAAACTATGAATTAACACATGTGGAATTATATACATAACAAACAAGTGTGAAACAACTGAAAATATGTAATATTCTAGGTTCTTCAAAATAGCCACCTTTTGCTTTGATTACTGCTTTGCACACTCTTGGCATTCTCTTGATGAGCTTCAAGAGGTAGTCCCCTGAAATGGTTTTCACTTCACAGGTGTGCCCTGTCAGGTTTAATAAGTGGGATTTCTTGCCTTATAAATGGGGTTGGGACCATCAGTTGCGTTGAGGAAAAGTCAGGTGGATACACAGATGATAGTCCTACTGAATAGACTGTTAGAATTTGTATTATGGCAAGAAAAAAGCATCTTAGTAAAGAAAAACGAGTGGCCATCATTACTTTAAGAAATGAAGGTCAGTCAGTCAGCCGAAAAATTGGGAAAACTTTGAAAGTAAGGGCTATTTGACCATGAAGGAGAGTGATGGACTGCTGCGCCAGATGACCTGGCCTCCACAGTCACCGGACCTGAACCCAATCGAGATGGTTTGGGGTGAGCTGGACCGCAGAGTGAAGGCAAAAGGGCCAACAAGTGCTAAGCATCTCTGGGAACTCCTTCAAAACTGTTGGAAGACCATTTCAGGGGACTACCTCTTGAAGCTCATCAAGAGAATGCCAAGAGTGTGCAAAGCAGTAATCAAAGCAAAAGGTGGCTACTTTGAAGGACCTAGAATATGACATATTTTCAGTTGTTTCACACTTGTTTGTTATGTATATAATTCCACATGTGTTAATTCATAGTTTTGATGCCTTCATAGTCATGAAAATAAAGAAAACTCTTTGAATGAGAAGGTGTGTCCAAACTTTTGGTCTGTACTGTAGTTGGAAAAATAAAAAAGTTATAGCTCTTGGAAGGCAAAGATGAAAAAAAGAAGAAAAAACGCTTGGTTGGTAAGCGCAAAACAGGCTGGGCACTAATGGGTTAAGTAACTGATAAGCCCTACAATTGTTAAAAAGTAAAAAAAATATATATAACATTTTTGGGAAAAAAAACTTCATTAGTTCTATTTTTTGCAAACAATTATATTATTATATAACAGCACTCACCTGCCCACCGCCTGGGAAGCACATAAGTGCCTGGAACACGGCATGCTTGTACAAATCTGTACATGGGCGTTTCTACCGCTTGAGAGGTAAAGGCTGCCATCTTTATTGGGAAACTGGATTTCATCTTCTTTTTCTGAATTATAATGTTATGTAACAAAAAAACAAAAACAATGTATATAATTGATATCACTCACGTGTCAAGACCCATACAATAAAATGACTGCTTTTTTATATTACAAATGTAAACAATGTAAAGAAAAAATGCCCGTATTGCTTTTTTCACTTCTTTACTCCCAAAAGAAAACACAGTAAAAAGTGATTAAAAAGTTGTGTGTACCCTAAAATGGCACCAATGGAAACTGCACCTCGTCTCACAAAAATAAACCATAGAGCATGGGCCCTTGAATGTAGGGGTACAAAAATTTTAAAAAAGGTTTTATTGTGCAGGAGATATATAAACTATATCAATTTGCAATTTTTATATCCACACTGATTCATAGAATAGTTATTATGTCACTAATAATGCACAATGAAGACCTGAAAACCAAACAATCATTGCAAAATTATTGTAAAACGTTTTTAAAAGTTATACATTTTGAAATGCAAAGGCGAAAAGGAGAACAAATAGCTGTGTCCTCATGAAGCAAAGTAGGCTTCTTCTTTAAAGGGGTTGTCCAGCCAATAATATTCATCGTTAGGATAGCTTATCAATATCTGATTGGTGGGGGTCCGACTGCTAGCACCCCTGCTGATCAACTGTTAGATGAGGAGGCGCCGCTCCTTGCCAGCGTCGCTTCCTGGTCATTACACTACACGTTGTCTCCAGTGGAACGACGGGTTAGTGTAATTACAAGTACTAGCTCAGTACACTTGAATAGAGCGAGTACTTCTAATACACTGCACTTCCGAGATGAAGTACAGTGTAATAAAGAGGAAGTGGTTCACGCAAGGAGAACCACCCCCTCTTCAAACAGCTAAACAGCTGATCGGCGGGGGTACCGGGAATCTACCCCCAGCCGTTCTGATACTGATGACCTATTCTGGACGATTTAAATGACCATGAAATCTAATAAATGATAAAGAAATAAAACTATCATTGAGTGAAATTGAAATAAAAATAAAAGTTTCAAAGATTTGCCTCCATTGCTCCCCTGTAATGTGTAGATGAGGCCGCACCTTGTGTATCGTCTATCATATTCACAGAGACGTGTGATTGTCCACATTACAATAGTGAGAGATCCTCACCTGGACATTAGCATCACAATGACTATTACTCCCATCATTCAGATGACGGCTTCCCTCCCCCAGATAACAGTTCAGGGGTTTTGGGGAAAAATTAAAGAGAAACTAGGATAGGGTTGGACACTTTGGGGCACAGGACTTTGTTTTCCCTCCTGCATAACAGAAACCAGGCGGATACGTTATGCTTGCACATAGACTTCTATTATGATGGATCAAAATTCAATGCCGTTTTGCATTGTATCAGATAATTCCGTTATATTCCGTTAAAACACTGTTACAACAGAACCTATAATCGAATTCAAGTGTGAACCTGCCCTAAGATGGAATTGTGGATACGAGGCTTCCTCTCAGTTACTGCTTTGTGGGAAAATGATAAATATGAAGCTGGTTTATCACAGTCTGCTGATTTCTGGAAGAAACAGGGCATAGTATTAGTGACATCAGGGTTTTAGTCATTTTCACAGATGAATTAGTGTTGGGTGATAAGTGTTTTTTATGGTATCTACAGGTACAATATTAGTTTTCAACACAATCGGACTTGGACCTTTTTGAATTAGAACAACATGGGTTATTTGATACATTGATTAATAGTAAATCAAGAAAATATTATTGACAAAGTTTTATTTTTGGATGGACAAGAGAAATATGGGCTATATGGTGGAAAATATTACAGATATGTGGAAAAACTGTCAGTTCCGATCTCCCAGTTCCTTACCACTCAGTGCGCATGTATACCCATCATTGATGGCCTACGTACTGCGTCCGTCGGTCCGCCCCTAAGCGTCATGTTGCTCCGTCCTCTACTGCCGACGTCATCCGGTCGCGATAAGTGCTTCCGATTACCTCATCCTGGCGTCGACGCGCAACTTACTGACCGCACAATGGGCGTCCCAGTGTTACCGCGGCAACACACAAAGACACTGAAGGTATCCAGGGTTCCATAGGAGTCCCATACCTACAAACTGTGATAAATCACATGCGTAAGGGGAACTAGATAATCAATGATCCCAATCCATAAAAGTATGTATTATGGAATAATGCCCCCAGACTGTCCGGGTGATGAATCTACATATTATAATAAAGTCAGATATGTATATGATCAGGGTAACCCCTATATGTTCTAATCTACAGAGGCATAATCTGATGTAACTATACACACTCCTCATAACCTAATTTTGTCCACCCAATAACCAAAGCGGGCAGCAACATATCCTGCTCCGCCATTGTCAAAGGACAGAATTGCCGAATCCACTCCCTCAGATAACCACGGATGGTGAAAAGGCCACTGTATGTAAAAACAATACTAGCATTGTACACCCACAAAGAACTCACACAACCCAAACTTAATCTATTGTGGCAACATTGAACTCAATGTTTAATCCATATGGTTGAAGTGTCTTCAGATTGTATATCCATTTGAGTTCTTTTTTTCCTCAATATCTTGTTCTTGTCCCCTCCTCTTCAGAGATAACCTACCCCCATCTATTGCACGAAACCGTAATTGATTTATGGAATGTCCGCACTCAATAAAGTGCTTTGCTACAGGTTCGTCAATCATCCCTTTAATTGTGCTCTTATGCTTATTGATCCGCTCCCTTAGTTCCATTGTTGTCTCACCAACGTATATAAAACTGCATGGGCACTGTATAATGTAAATGACATATCCAAATGGGATCTAGCGGGTATCTTGGGAGTGATGTTGGATAAGGCTGTGGATGAGGGGATCATCAATGATGACCTGAGTATTTACTTGCGAGTCAGCCATCCCATCACTCCCGTGATATATGTTGTCACAGTCGTGACCTTCTGTCTATGCTCTCGCTACAGCTCCGTTCCTGTGTGTTGTTTGTGGTTCTTTTTGGGTTAACTCCCCTGTGTGCCTATTAGGAGTTAATCCTCTCTTTGGCTCAGTTTCCCTTATTTCTGGTTCAGCTCTTCTAGTATGTGTTTGTCTTGTCCTTTTCTTGGTTTGTACTTTGTCTCCCATGCTGCTGACCCATGGGATCCTTGTCTGGCTATGTTCTGTGAGTACACCTTCTTGTTCATTGTCGTCCTTTCTCCTGTGTTTCTGTTATCAGGGTTTACAGTTATGTTTGAGTTCCCCTGTGTTTATTATTATGTCCTTATGCCTCTGCCCTGATTTGTCTTGTCTGCCTTGTTTCGTACCTGTCTTCCCTGTCAAGAGATTGGCTTAGAGTCTCCAACTGGCTCATCTGTGTTGTTTTTGCTGATCATTGCTTGAGAAGAGGTAAAGGAATTCGGTCAGCTGTTTGCTATTGTGCGTTTACTAATGAGCCTAGCTCACTAAGGTGTTACATTTGTTGCTGGGGGAGGAGTTTGGGAAGGAGTGTGTGTATATATAGAGACAGACTCATTAGCTGGCCTAATTCATTAGCTGCAAGTACTACATTAAGTACTAGTAAAGAGATATTGCAGGAGATAGTCAGGAGGTAGGCTGGAAGGTGGAAACAATACAAAAAAAAAAAAGGTAAGATTTGTTTGATTTAAAGTTACAAATTTATTTTTATTTTTTTATTTTTTTCTCCTCTTTAAAATGGCAGACTTGGTTCAGTGCAGGAATTGTTGTGCATTTATTTCATGTTCCACTCTTTGGAGATTCGGATGCTGTCAGATCTGTAGACAGTTCTTCTTACTGCAGCAGGAAATTGCATTTTTGAAAGCTGAAATATTTAAATTATCTGTTAAACAAACTCCAGCTAGGACCGCTGCAATGCCACTGCCACAGAGGACCCCCAGAAATGGCAGATGGGTTACTGTAGGTTCTGGAAGACTTAGAGTGGTGGATAGAAGACATGTCCCACAGTCGGTGGTTCTCCATAATTCATTTTCAGCACTCTCAGAATGCAAGGACAACATGGATATGGACTCAAGCACAGAGGGTGAGAAACCATCGACTCCTATGTCTAATGTATGCAACAAAAAAGATAAAGTGAAGTCTCAAAGGAAGCAGCTGTTGCTGGGTGATTCAATCATAAGAAGTGTGGAGCTTAAAGAAAATGGTTTTGTGAGATGTCTCCCTGGGGCTACTGCTAGAAGAGATAGAAGACGTATTATTAATATTGTTAAGCAAGCAAAGCAGGAAGGGGACGTGGATGTTCTTGTCCATCTAGGAACAAATGACCTGGCTTGCAATGAAGTGTCAGAGGTGAAAAAATCTTTTATCACACTTGGTAATGACGTACAGGATTTTGCATCCACCATTTCATTTTCTGAAGTTCTGCCTGTGCATAATGTTCAGAATGATAGGCAGAGGCGCATAAAGGAGTTCAACATATGGCTTGGTAAATGGTGTCAAGAGCAAGGATTTGGCTTTGTTTCTCATGATAGCTCTACTTGGAATAGAAAGGAACTGTACAAAAAAGATGGTTTGCATCTTTCTCTCAAAGGAACAAATGTACTTAGTGAACAACTCCAAGAATTTGCGAAAGAGTATTTAAACTAGTAAGGGGGGGCAAAAGAGTGAAAATAAAAGAGTCAAATTGCCCCCCGAAACAATGCCAGAACAGGTCAGAAGCACAGAGGTTAAGAAATGATAAGCTCAGAGTCCTGTCTACAAATGCTCGCAGTTTAGGTAAAAAAATCAATGAACTTGGGTCAATAATGGCATCTGAGAATGTAGATTTAGTGGCTGTTACGGAGACATGGTTTAATGAAAGAAATGACTGGGACATAACCATACCAGGGTACTCTTTATACAGAAGAGACAGAGAAGGCAAGAAAGGAGGAGGAGTGGCCCTGTATGTGAAAGATAGCATTAAATCTAACCTAATACAAGTTGGTGAGGCCAACATAGAGTCAGTTTGGGTTACGTTGCAGTTTGCTAACCATGCAGTAACTCGTGTAGGTGTGATATATAGACCACCTGGTCAAGTTAAAGAACTAGATGATCTACTAGTTGAAGAAATAGCTAAAATGACAATGAAAGGAGAAGTTATCATTATGGGAGATTTCAATCTTCCAGATATAAACTGGAAAACCAAAATAGCAAGTTCTACCAGGAGTACAGATATTCTAAATTCCCTACTGGGGTTATCTCTACAACAAGTGGTTGAGGAGCCAACCCGGAGGGAGGCCATTTTGGATTTGGTATTCACAAACGGGGATTCGGTATATGATGTCATTGTAGGCGAAACCTTGGGATCTAGTGATCACCAGTCAGTGTGGTTTAATATAAGAACTGTGAAAGAGTCCCACCACACAAAAACAAAAGTTTTAGATTTTAGAAAAACAGACTTTTCAAAAATGAAATTAGTCATAAATGAGTCCTTATCAGACTGGAACGGATTACATGGAGTCCAGGAGAAATGGGACTACTTAAAAGGTGCATTATTGAAGGCAACAGAAAATTGCATTAGACTTGTCAGTAAAAGCAAAAAAAGGAGGAGACCACTGTGGTACTCAGCAGAAGTGGCCCAAATCATTAAAAATAAAAAGCTAGCATTTTGTAATTATAAAAAACTCCAGAGCAATGAAGATAAGGAAATCTACAAGATTAGGCAGAGAGAGGCCAAGCAAGTTATAAGAACTTCTAAAGCGCAGGCAGAAGAAAAACTAGCTCAGTCTATGAAAAAAGGGGATAAGACATTCTTCAGATATATAAATGAAAAAAGGAAATTAAAACAAGGAATAACTAAATTAAAAACAAAGGACGGAAGGTATGTAGAAGAGAATAAAGGGCTAGCCGACTGCCTTAATGAATACTTCTGTTCAGTTTTTACAAAAGAAAAAGGAGAAGGACCTCCACTAGAAAGAATGACTAATAAATCGTTTGATGCATGTATCTTTACAGAGGAAGATGTTCTAAGTTTGCTGTCTAAGGTGAAGACAAATAAGTCACAGGGGCCTGATGAGATACACCCAAAATTATTAAAAGAGCTTAGTGGTGAGCTGGCAAAACCGTTAACAGATTTATTTAACCAATCATTAGTAACAGGAGTCGTCCCGGAAGATTGGAAATTGGCAAATGTCGTGCCCATTCACAAGAAAGGTAGTAGGGAGGAATCGAGCAACTATAGACCAGTGAGTCTGACATCAATAGTAGGCAAATTAATGGAAACCCTATTAAAGGATAGGATTGTGGAACATCTAAAATCCCATGGATTGCAAGATGAAAAACAACATGGGTTTACTTCAGGGAGATCATGTCAAACAAATCTTATAGATTTTTTTGACTGGGTGAATAAAATAATAGACGGTGGAGGTGCAGTAGACATCGCATATCTAGATTTTAGTAAGGCTTTTGACACTGTCCCACATAGAAGACTTATCAATAAACTGCAGTCATTGAGCATGGACTCCCATATTGTTGAGTGGATTAGGCAGTGGCTGAGTGACAGACAACAGAGGGTTGTATTCAATGGAGAACATTCAAAACAAGGTCATGTTACCAGTGGGGTTCCACAGGGATCTGTACTGGGACCGATTTTGTTTAATATCTTCATAAGTGATATTGCAAAAGGCCTCGCTGGTAAGGTTTGTCTTTTTGCTGATGACACAAAGATATGTAACAGGGTTGATGTTCCTGGAGGGAAACGCCAAATGGAAAAGGATTTAGGAAAACTAGAAGAATGGTCAGAACTCTGGAAACTGAAATTTAATGTGGATAAGTGCAAGATAATGCACCTGGGGCGTAAAAACCCAAGGGCAGAATATAGAATATTTGACACAGTCCTGACCTCAGTATCTGAGGAAAGGGATTTAGGAGTAATTATTTCAGAAGACTTAAAGGTGGGAAGACAATGTAATAGAGCAGCACGAAATGCCAGCAGAATGCTTGGATGTATAGGGAGAGGTATAAGCAGTAGAAAGAGTGAAGTGCTTATGCCGCTGTACAGAACACTGGTGAGACCTCACTTGGAGTATTGTGCGCAGTACTGGAGGCCATATCTCCAGAAGGATATTGATACTTTGGAGAGAGTTCAGAGAAGAGCTACTAAACTAGTACATGGATTGCAGGATAAAACTTACCAGGAAAGGTTAAAGGACCTTAATATGTATAGCTTGGAAGAAAGAAGAGACAGAGGGGATATGATAGAAACTTTTAAATACATAAAGGGAATCAACTCGGTAAAGGAAGAGAGCATATTTAAAAGAAGAAAAACTACCACAAGAGGACACAGTTTTAAATTAGAGGGGCAAAGGTTTAAAAGTAATATAAGGAAGTATTACTTTACTGAGAGAGTAGTGGATGCATGGAATAGCCTTCCTGCAGAAGTGGTAGCTGCAAATACAGTGAAGGGGTTTAAGCATGCATGGGATAGGCATAAGGCCATCCTTCATATAAGATAGGGCCGGGGGCTATCCATAGTATTCAGTATATTGGGCAGACTAGATGGGCCAAATGGTTCTTATCTGCCGACACATTCTATGTTTCTATGTTTCTATGTTTCCCCTATTTCATATTCGTTCCTCCGTATGGAGGGTTCTGTCTCTGCGTTAGGGGTTATTCTGTTCAGCAAGCCCTTGCTGCACCTTTCTTTGCAGCAGAGTGCCATGGGCAAGGCCATGCAGTTTACTTCTGGTGGAGCAAGTCCTCCTCTGCTCATTGTCACTCCTGTTTCCTTGCTATGTACTCCTGCTTGTGTTATCAGTTGCCCTGTTTGGATTTTCCTGTCTATGTTAGGTTTGCCTATGTGCCGTCTGTACCTTCTGGTACCTGTTGTCCGTTCGTTCTTGCTGTCACTGTCTAGTTCATGCTCTGGAGTGGACCCTGGAAACTTCCTGCTGCAAAGTCTAACCCTACCATCTTTGGCCCTAGTGAATACCAGGAGTTTCTTAGTCACGCCCCTCTGGAATATTACTAGACAGTAGCGCAGTGGGGGTTTTCTCCCACTGTGCTGACGGTACCTAGAGTTCATGTTTTGTCTGTGCTGCCTTCACTGGTTTTTGTTTGTGCAATAAACTCTTGTGTGTCTGTACCTGATTTCCATTTGTTTATTGCTTGACAACGCAGAGGTCTTTCGCTGGATCTCTAACTCGTGACATATGTGCTACCAAAGATCCATAAAAGATTAGTGGATCCCCCTGGCCAGCCCATTGTTTCGGGCAGGGGTTCCATTTTCAACACTGTCTCCATCTTTCTGGACAAGATATTGCGTGTCCATGCGACCTCGACCCCATGCTACATTAGGGATACGGGTCACTTTTTGACCAAATTAAGTATAGATTACCTAAGAAGTTTTTGCTAGTCAGCTTTGATGTTGTATCACTATATAAATCTATTGACCATACATATGGGCTTAATGTCGTCGATGTGGCCCTGGCTAGCACGGGTCTCTCTCCGGGGGCGTGCCGGCTGATCCTCGACCTCCTGGAGGTGGTCCTGAGGAGGAATTATTTCCTCTTTGGTGACACCTTCTACTAGCAGAAGCGTGGGGTGGCCATGGGGTCCAATGTGGCCCCGACCTTCGCTAACATCTTCATGGCGGAGGTCGAGGATCGACTGGTATATCACTCCAATTTCAATGAGAGAGTCCTGTGCTGGTGGCGCTACATCGACGACATTTTCATGATTTGGGTAGGCTGCGCCATTGAACTAGAGGAGTTTCGCCGACATTTGAACTCTGGTGTCCGGGGACTCCAGTTCACTGTGACTATGTCAGACAGGGAGCTGCAGTTTCTGGACATCAGGGTGTATCTGCAGGATGGGGTACTTAAAACTGATCTCTTTCAGAAACCCACTGACAAAAATACACTGTTGATGTATGATAGTAATCATCCACACAAGATGGTTGACTCGCTGCCGTGGAGCCAGTTGTTGCGGGTACACCAGGTTGTGTCGGAGGATGATACTTTTGAAAAACGTATTGATGAGATGTGTAGGAAGTTTACAAACAGGGGATATCCCAAGAGGTTGATTAGACGCACTAGGAAGAGGATTAGAGACACAGAGCGCAAGGACACTCTAAATGGGAGTTCCCACAGCAGAATTGAGACAAGGATCCCTTTTGTATCCATCTATGGTGAAGATAGTGGTAAAATCGCCACAATCCTTAGAGAAGAATGGCAAATTCTACATCGTGGCCTGCCCACTATCAAGGAATTTGAATTACCTCCCATGATGGCATACAAAAGGGCCCTCAACATCCATGATCAAGTCGTTAAGGCAGATGTTGGAGGAAAAAATCTAGATAGACAACTGCTCCTGACCCCCCAAAAATATGGGAATTTCCCTTGTCTCTCATGCTGCAACTGTAGTGGCATCATGAGAGGTGATAGCTTCCCACATCCATACAGCGGCAAAATTGAATGATACTATACATGCAGATCTAGAGATGTCATTTACGTGATACAGTGCCCATGCAGTTTTATATATGTTAGTGAGACGACAATGGAACTAAGGGAGCGGATCAATGAGCATAAGAGCACAATAAGGAAAGGGATGATTGACAAACCTGTAGCAAAGCACTTTATTGAGTGCGGACATTCCATAATTCAATTACAGTTTTGTGCAATAGATAGGGTAGGTTATATCCGAATGGGAGGGGACAAGAAGAAGATTTTGAGGAAAAAAAGAACTCAAATGGATATACAATCTGAAGTCACTCCAACCCTATGGATAAACCATTGAGTTTAATGTTGCCACAATAGATTAAGTTTGGGTTGTGTGATTTCTTTGTGGGTGTACAATGCTAGTATTGTTTTTACATACAGTGGCCTTTTCCCCATCCGTGATTATCTGAGAAGTGGATTTGGCAATTCTGTCCTTTGACAATGGCGGAGCATGATATGTTGCTGCCCACTTTGGTTATTGGGGGGACAGAATTAGGGTATGAGGAGTGTGCATAGTGACATCAGATTATGCCTCTGTAGATTAGAACATATAGGGGTTACCCTGATCATATACATATCTGACTTTATTATAATATGTAGATTCATCACCCGGACAGTCTGGGGGCATTATCCCATAATCCATACTTGTATGGATTGGGATCATTGATTATCTAGTTCCACTTACGCATGTGATTTATTACAGTTTGTAGGTATGGGACTCCTATGGATCCCTGGATACCTTCAGTGTCTTTGTGTGTTGCCGCGGTAACACTGGGACGCCCATTGTGCGGTCAGTAAGTTGCGCGTCGACACCAGGATGAGGTAATCGGGAGCACTTGTCGCGATCGGATGACGTTGGAAGTAGAGGACGGAGCAACATGACGCTTAGGGGCGGACCGACGGACGCAGTACGTAGGCCATCAATGATGGGTATACATGCGCACTGAGCGGTAAGGAACGCCGGACATGGCAAGTGTCATTTTGTTTTATATTTGAGATTCAGTAATTACAGGTGTTATGTGATGATGGGGTTAACCTTCAGGAGGATTGTTGGAGACTCAGGTGAGGCACATAGGTGAAATAGATGAAGTGAACACACATTCTCATTGGTGTATTTTTGCCATTGCCTGCAATTGGATAATCTGGATGGGGGTGGCGCACTTGTTTTTTTATTATAAATTGATGGATGTAACACAATGTGAACAGGCTTGACAAAGGCTGTGTATCAGCCGAAACGTTGGCATTTGTATTACTGCTTTGAAGTCCTAATAAAGTCGATGATGTGAGATGCTGCTGATACCGTCTGCAGTTTTCTACGCTCTGGATAGGTCATCAATATCTGATCGGCAGGAGTCCGATACCCAGAACCCTTGATGATCAGCTTCCTAGGCCATGTGATGTCACCTTACATCGGTCACATGGCCTAGCTATAGCTGAGCTCTATTGAAGTGAATGGGCTAAGCTGCTTTACTAATCACAGCCTCTGTACTATGTATGGCGCCGTACTTTAAGAGATGCCGGGAGCCAGAGCTCAAGTGAGCATGGCGGGTCCCTGTAACAGCTGATTGGTGGGGGTGCCAGAAGTCAGACCTCACTGATCTCATAATGATGACCTATCCTAAAGAAAGGTCATCATTATATTTATCAGGATAACCCCTTTAATACTATCAAATAATAATAAAAATAATATTCTTCAGATTGCTAGGTGGGTAATTGCTCTCTCCTCATTTTTCTCCGGATGGGCCAAAGTTCTGGCAGATGGTAGGGGATTGTTTATTTTTGCTTGTGTTTAATTTTTTATGATTATCCAAAGAAGATGTATTGCGGAATACTTTCTGTCATTGAGTGAAACTGAAACAAAAAAGTTCCATGGATATGCCTCCATCGCTGCCCTGTAATGTGGAGATGAGGCCGCGCCTTGTGTATTGTCTACCACATTCACAGAGACGTGTGATTGTCCAGAAAACAATAGTGAGAGATCCTCACCTGGACATTAGCCTCACAATGACTTCTACTCCAGTCATTCAGATGGTAATTTTGCTGGCCCAGATAACATTTCATGGTTTTAGTGAAAAATAAAGCAAAAACAGAAATAACATTTACAAGCTATTCCACAGGACTGAGCACTATTACATTTACACTTTATTTCTCACAATTTTTGGGGGTTGTTTTTGGCAACTTAGAAAAAAAACATGAAATTCATACTTTTTTTTAGAAGCATTTCTTTAGTGGCGTTTTCTTTGTCACACACTTTTAGCAGTTTGACTATGACACCAGAAAAAAGCCAAACCTAGAGCATGCTGCATTCTGGAAGAGACATCATGGACATCACAAGAAATGTAGTGTACTTCATTATTATTTATTATCGTGTAGGAAACATTTGGATTCAGCTTTTTTGCCAACAACATGTTGCAGAAAACAAATAATTAGATAAAAACACTATGGATGAAATTGGCCTAAGGCCACATGTACACGTCCGTGGTTTGAGTCCTCATGATAACTACTCTATTTGGGGATCGGATGCAGATTCATTCACTTCAATTGGGCTCTCCACATCCACACATCCGTTCTGCGGCCCCGCAAAAAAATTAGAACCAAAAAATTTAGATAATGTTTAATTGTGGGCCGGATGTTCCATAAAACGTGGAAAACAAACTGCCAGAATCCGTGTTTTGCACATCCGCCGTGGGCATGAGTCAGTTTTCGGTCAGTGATTTCCATAATTGATTTTGAGTCAAAACCAAGTGCGTCTTTAAACACAGAACAGGCGCAGGTCTGTCTCTTATACTTTATCTCTGTGTAGGCTTCAATCCTGGTTTTGGCTCACAATTCAGATGGGTGTATGCTCTCCGCTAAAATGAGGATCCATTTTTTTGGCAGACAATTTCGCATGTTCACAAAAAAAGGGATTGCATTTCACATTTTTGTGTAACATAGACTTCAATGGGCCACATCTTGAGTTTCACTGTCAAGTATAAAACATGTATTATTTATTTTGTGGAGCCGTGGAACAGAAGAAAAGGGCCACATTGAAGTGAATGCAACATACGGCCGTCTGAATGAGCCCTTAGTGATAAGCGAAGTTTACAAAAACTCAATTCAGCTGATTCGCCAAATTTCACAAAAAAATTTCCTTCCTGACGGATTATTTAGTCACAAAGTGCATTTCTTTGTAAGTAGCAGGCGTAATGACAATTGCGCCCGTCCCCGTCATTGAATTTTTCAGATGCCACGTTCATTGCTTATTGAGACATCTGAGATGAAAAATGAGGGCTTTTAGGGGTTAGTCATTTAAAAAAAATACTCATCTTATCCATTTGCAAATGGCCGCCATAATCATCTTGATTGAAGATTTTGCCCAAAATCTCATGCACGGGATGTATGATGTCACCATGCCGACCAGCTTGATCACGTCATACGTCAGCATTCGCAAGATTTTGCCCTGGATGTTTAATCAAGATGGTTGTGGTGGCCTCTTCGTGCTCCAATGGATGAGGTATGAATTTTTTTGTACCGCCATTTCATGGAAAACTTTATTGTTACCATAAATCATGAGGAATTTTGTCTTTGCGGCCTATTCACAATCACTAATGGAAATCACTGACCAAAACACTGACGTGTCAATGAAGCATTACTGATATAATGATGTCTTTTCAACTACAATTTTGGTGCTGTTTTTGAAGTAAAAACATCAACTTCAAAAGCTACCTGTAAGTCTATGGGACTTCACGGTATTAGCAAAGTGTATAAGATCATAATATCATGTACACTATCATGTGGAGATCATTTTCTATATGAAAATTTTATAGCTTTATATATTACATATCTCTATGTATCGATGGACTGACTGTCCTACTCTTTGCTGTATGTATACTTACACCGTTTATGTATCAATAAAACATTATTTGAATAAAAAATATATATATTCAGACAATGGGGGAGATTTAATAAAACTGGTGTAAAGGCAACCAATCAGATTTAACCTTTCATTTTTCATAGCCTCTTTGGAAAATGAAAGGTGGAATCTGACCGGCGACCAGGCCAGTTTTCCTTTACTCCACATTTGATAAATCGCCCAACATATGGGTTTTAAATAAAAAAAATCTATTTCCCACAAAATCATTCTACATATTTTAAACTCATATCAGAAAAAACTGAAAGAAGGAGCCAAAGCGCCAGATAATGAATGTAATAAATCCTTTATTATAATATGACAAATATAAAATACATCTGTAAACTGTTGGACTTCCATCTAAAACCCATTGTGGAAACCCTGCCGTCTTATGTCAGAGACACCTCTGATTTCCTACAGAGGATACAGGGGATTACTCTAGATGAGGACAACATCATGGTTACGTGTGATGTAGAGTCTCTCTACACTAGCATCCAACATGTAGATGGCCTGCAAGCAGTGGAGTTTTTCCTCTCTGCTAGCAATCTACCGGGAGACTTTGCATCCTTTTTGCTTAGACTGCTTAGATTTGTGCTTACGAGAAATTTATTTTCTTTTAACGGGTCCTTTTTCCTGCAGCTCCAGGGGACAGCTATGGGGGCGGCGTGTGCGCCGGCCTATGCCAACCTGTTCCTGGGGCTGTGGGAAAGGGACCTGTTCCTGTCGGATAGACACGTCGTCATGGACCGCGCCATTTTATGGGCGCGGTACATAGACAACGTCTTTTTAATCTGGCAGGGCACGGAGACACAACTTCACGATTATTTCAAACTTCTGAACACTAACTCCAGAAATATAAAGTTGACCTATACATACCATACACATAGGGTCGACTTTCTGGATGTATCAGTGTTCAGAGATACCGGTGGTCGACTTAGGACTGATGTCTTTCGCAAAGAGACAGCTGTCAATGCGTATCTACACGCAACCTCTTTACATCCCAAGAGCACCATCTCCGCAATCCCTGTGGGCCAATTCTTGCGCATTCGTCGGATATGTTCCGACGATGCAACGTTTGAGAGACAGGCCAGTGATTTGAAGGACCGGTTCCTCAGGCGAGGATATAGTCACCGGTCAATCAAAAATGCTTATTGGCGGGCAAAAAAACAGTGCCAATCTCAACTGTTGTTCCCCAAAAAAGAGAGAGAATCGGACGGAAAAATAAGATTCATCAGTACTTATCATTCGTATTGGGATGTAATGAAGAATTGCTTGGCTACGCATCAGCCTATTCTGCGTACGGACCCAGTCCTGGAGAAATAGTTGTCTGCACGACCCCTTGTCACGGCACGCAGGGCCAATACCCTGCGTGATAATTTGGTAAGAGGATATTTACAGCCGGCTCCTTCCCAACTTTTTTCCGGACAGGGGGGTCCCAGGAATGGCTTCAGACCATGCGGTAAATGTGCCTCGTGTCCAAATATGGAACGCTCTTTTGATTTTGTTAATTCATCCGGCACCAGGACCTTCAGAATTAACCAGTCCCTCACGTGCTCCAGCACTCAGGTGGTATATTATGCCTTATGCCCATGCTCAATGATTTATGTGGGGTTGACAACACGGGAGCTAAGGGTCCGTGTGCGGGAGCACGTGAGGGACATTCTGAAGGCGCAGGAATTGGAGGAAGTTGAAGCCACAAAACCCATTGCTAGATACTTTAAGGCTTTTCACTCATGCAATCCGAGGCTCCTTAAAGTGAGGGGAATTGACTGTGTTCGGGTGGATTTGCGTGCTGGTAACACATCTAAGAGGTTGGCCCAACGGGAGAGCCGTTGGATATGGACCCTGGGGACACTTCGTCCCAGGGGCCTTAATGAAAACCTGGGTTTCTCTGCATTTTTGTAGTCGCTGGGTCCACAACTGTGGATTCCACTCTTCCATTTTTCTTTTAACAGCTTGTATGTATTTACTATAATTTGTACTGACCTTTGTCATTTTTTTCATTTATCCTTTTTTCAGCACTCCACCAGTACTCTACAGGACGCCGTTTTTACTGTTCTCTGTTCTCGATTTATTCATCTGATCTCTTCATGCTGCTCCCTTCCTAATGTTTTGGCAATACATTTGGACTTTTACAACATGCATTTGTTCCTTTTTTCTGTTGTTTTTTGTTCATTCAAATTAATTTAGTGACTTATATTGTTATATATGTGCCTTTTCCTCCTCTTTTCTTCCATTCCCCCTTGACCCTCTTCCCCTTTCCCCCTCCCCCCTCCCTATTATTATTATTATTCACCCCCCCTTTATTTATTTTTTCCTCCCCCTTTTTCTCCCTTCCATTATTATTGTGATTATTATTATTCATCATTATTTTTCAGGAGGAAGACTTTCCATATACCCCCTTTTTCGATGGTTTTTCACCATCGACATATACTTTTATTTTGGACACTTGATTCTGCACATAGCACTTTATGCAAAATGTATATTCACCACACATTTTGTTTGTTTTCTCACACATCAGGTGATATGTGTCACACATTTTTGTGTATATATGCGCATATATACAGTACAGACCAAAAGTTTGGACACACCTTCTCATTCAAAGAGTTTTCTTTATTTTCATGACTATGAAAATTGAAGATTCACACTGAAGGCATCAAAACTATGAATTAACACATGTGGAATTATATACATAACAAACAAGTGTGAAACAACTGAAAATATGTCATATTCTAGGTTCTTCAAAGTAGCCACCTTTTGCTTTGATTACTGCTTTGCACACTCTTGGCATTCTCTTGATGAGCTTCAAGAGGTAGTCCCCTGAAATGGTTTTCACTTCACAGGTGTGCCCTGTGAGGTTTAATAAGTGGTATTTCTTGCCTTATAAATGGGGTTGGGACCATCAGTTGCGTTGAGGAGAAGTCAGGTGGATACACAGATACACAGCTGATAGTCCTACTGAATAGACTGTTAGAATTTGTATTTTGGCAAGACAAAAGCAGCTAAGTAAAGAAAAACGAGTGGCCATCATTACTTTAAGAAATGAAGGTCAGTCAGTCAGCCGAAAAATTGGGAAAACTTTGAAAGTAAGGGCTATTTGACCATGAATGAGAGTGATGGGGTGCTGCGCCAGATGACCCGGCCTCCACAGTCACCGGACCTGAACCCAATTGAGATGGTTTGGGGTGAGCTGGACCGCAGAGTGAAGGCAAAAGGGCCAACAAGTGCTAAGCATCTCAGGAACTCCTTCAAGACTGTTGGAAGACAATTTCAGGGGACTACCTCTTGAAGCTTATCAAGAGAATGCCAAGAGTGTGCAAAGCAGTAATCAAAGCAAAAGGTGACTACTTTGAAGAACCTAGAATATGACATATTTTCAGTTGTTTCACACTTGTTTGTTATGTATATAATTCCACATGTGTTAATTCATAGTTTTGATGCCTTCATAGTCATGAAAATAAAGAAAACTCTTTGAATGAGAAGGTGTGTCCAAACTTTTGGTCTGTACTGTATATTTTCGTTTGTTTATCACTTTTGCAATTATTACCTCCTTTTCTTCTTTTTTTACACATTGTATTTATCATGTATTCATCGTTTTATTTGTGTGATCTAGCAATCATGTTTATATCCCTTGATGCATATTCTCATGCAATGGTCTATCTAATATGCACTTTTATTTCATATTTACTTGTACTATCTGTTATTCACTATTCTTCATTATTTTTGTATTTCTTCATATTATCGTATATGTATGCACATAATTTGGATCTATTAAGTGATATATTTTTATATGTTTCATATGTATTATTGTTATTTTTATTATATTTATATTTACATATTTACATATTCATTTACATTCACATTCACTTTTGGTCCATGGATTGTTGATTTCTACTGTTTACTGTATCCCCATTATTTCATTTTTATTTTATTTTATTATTATTATTGCATTCATAACGGACTAGATAACATGTACATAAGATATATGTGGCTATATTATTATCCGTTTGTTTCTAGTCTTTTGGTTGTCCAATTGCCTATTACGTATATGTTCCTTCCTATTATTTTGTATATTCTATGAATCGTGGTGTTTCGATACTTTGATTCTGGTGGATGGATATCCACTGCTCCTCCCCCGGTGTGATGTGTGCGCGCATCATCTGGAGCCGCCTCCGGCGCCCCATGCCCGTGCGTCATACGTCATTTCCGCCCGGTCATGTAGTCACGTGATGTGGGCGTGCTTTTGACCTGATGCCGGCTGTGGGGTGGCCGGACGTGGTTACACCGGTATGATCGCGCGCCGATAATCAGATGCACCTGGGGATCAGCAACTGCTGACATTGGATTGGTTGGTACAGTTTTTAAAACATTCGATCCGCAGTGATTGCGTTACCCCCTGACGAAGGCACGCCGAAACACGCGTTGGGGTAGCGCCATCCTGGTCGGTTCACTCCTGGTCTGTTTGAGGTGAGGTTTTGTTTATTGTTTCCCCTGGTCTCTATTTATTTATTCATTCATCATTATGCTTGATCCTTGTATGGCCGGGCGCCAACATCTAGCCTAGTTTTGGGTCTTGACATTTATTTTGACCCACCTGTTTACTATACAATCAGAGTTGTCTGCGGGCAGGTTACTTACTCATTGTAGACTCTTATCCCGCTGACCTCTCATATATTTTACTATCCAGACCGGAGCGTTCCTCCCAGGGTGGCGCTCTTTTTCACCTCCCTGCTCCCTCTTTCTCTTGTCCCCCCGCATTTTTTATATGTATTTTATATTTGTCATATTATAATAAAGGATTTATTACATTCATTATCTGGCGCTTTGGCTCCTTATTTCAGTTTTTTCTGATATGTGCACTCGGGAGCTTTTGCCGAGTTATTCTACAGGGGTGTGATTGTGGGTATACTGTGTGGGCACGGGCTCTCCCTCCCCCCCTCTCTTCTTTGTGGCACCTCTGGGGTCACCCTTTTGTTTTCTATATTTTAAACTTAGCAAAGGTGCATGGTCAGAATTATCCTTCATGCAATATTTAAAGTTCTCAATAATGTTTAACCCCTCAGCTTTAAAAATGAATAATTTTCCAGTGTGTGGTGATGTTCTGTAAAACATGAATACTTCCAGATAGTTGGGCTCCTCATCTGCCATTTTTTCCACTCTAAGGTACTTATCTAAGTTCGTTTTCCTCCACTTAACAAATCACTAGTCAGATCACACATGGAGTACTGTGTACAGTTCTTGGCTCCTGTGAACAAGGCAGACATAGCAGAGCTGGAGAGGGTTCAGAGGAGGGCAACTAAAGTAATAACTGGAATGGGTGGACTACAGGACACAAAAAGATTATCAATATTAGGGTTATTCAGTTTAGAAAAAAGACGATTGAGGGGAGATGTAAAAACTGTATAAATATATCAGAGGTTAGTATAGAGATCTCTCCCATCATCTATTTATCCCCAGGACTGTGACTGTGACGAGGGGACATCCTCTGCGTCTGGAGGAAAGAAGGTTTGTACACAAACATAGAAGATGGGGAGTTCACTAAAAGAGTTCAAAAGGGGCCTGGATGTTTTTCTGGAGTGTAATACTATTATAGACTATAGCTACTAGAGATAGGCCGTTGATCTAGGGAGTTATTCTAAGGCTGGGTTCAGACCTGAGCGTATTTGATATGCACGTTTAACGCGCGTTTTTGTCGCGCGTTTTTATGCACGTTTTTTGCAATAGTAAACGCGCGTTAGACGCGTGTTTGTGTGATTGACTGCAGTGTCCTATGGCCACAAACGCGCGTCAAAACGCCCCAAAGAAGCTCAAGAACTTGTTTCAGCGTAGTGCGTTTTTCAGCGCGTTCAGGCTAAAGTGGGGAAAATTGACTTCTACCTCACAGGCTTTCTTTGCCTTCCTCTGGATCAATTTTCAGGATAACAGGCTGAACTGCACGGACAGATGTCTTTTTTCAGCCTTATAAATGAAGATGAGCGAATAAAAAAAAATGTATTCTGTCGGTTCGACAAATTTTCCACAAAAATTATATTCGATTCAAATATATTTGTGGTGAATCACGTTAAAAAACAGTCATTTCAAGGCTGCAGAGAGCCTATATACAGCCAGGCCCATGAATATTGGGACATTGACACCATTCTAACATTTTGGGCTCTATACACCGCCACAATTGATTTGAAATGAAACAAACAAGATGTGCTTTAACTGCAGACTGTCAGCTGTAATTTGAGGACATTTACATCCAAATCAGATGAACGGTGTAGGAATTACAACAGTTTGCATATGTGCCTCCCACTTGTTAAGGGACCAAAAGTAATGGGACAATTGGCTTCTCAGCTGTTCCATTGCCAGGTGTGTGTTATTACCTCGTTATCCCAATTACAATGAGCAGATAAAAGGTCCAGAGTTCATTTCAAGTGTGCTATTTGCATTTAGAATCTGTTGCTGTCAACTCTCAAGATGAGATCCAAAGAGCTGTCACTATCAGTGAAGCAAGCCATCATTAGGCTGAAAAAACAAAACAAACCCATCAGAGAGATATCAAAAGCATTAGGTGTGGCCAAAACTATTGTTTGGAACATTCTTAAAAAAGAAGGAACGCACCAGTGAGCTCAGCAACACCAAAAGACCGGAGGACCATGGAAAACAACTGTGGTGGATGACCGAAGAATTCTTTCCCTGGTGAAGAAAACACCCTTCACAACAGTTTGCCAGATCAAGAACACTCTCCAGGAGGTAGGTCTATGTGTGTCAAAGTCAACAATCAAGAGAAGACTTCACAAGCTGTAAACCATTGGTAAGCCTCAAAAACAGGAAGGCCAGATTAGAGTTTGTCAAACGACATCTAAAAAAGCCCTCACAGTTCTGGAACAACATCCTATGGACAGATGAGACCAAGATCAACGTGTACCAGAGTGATGGAAAGAGAAGAGTATTGAGAAGGAAAGGAACTGCTCATGATCCTAAGCATACCACCTCATCAGTGAAGCATGGTGGTGGTAGTGTAATGGCGTGGGCATGTATGGCTGCCAATGGAACTGGTTCTCTTGTATTTATTGATGATGTGACTGCTGACAAAAGCAGCAGGATGAATTCTGAAGTATTTCGGGCAATATTATCTTCTCATATTCAGCCAAATGCTTCAGAACTCATTGGATGGTGCTTCACAGTGCAGATGGACAATGACCCAAAGCATACTGCAAAAGCAACCAAAGAGTTTTTTAAGGGAAAGAAGAAGGATGTCATGCAATGGCCAAGTCAATCACCTGACCTGAATCCGATTGAGCATGCATTTCACTTGCTGAAGACAAAACTGACGGGAAAATGCCCCAAGAACAAGCAGGAACTGAAGACAGTTGCAGTAGAGGCCTGGCAGAGCATCACCAGGGATGAAACCCAGCGTCTGGTGATGTCTATGCGTTCCATACTTCAGGCCGTAATTGACTGCAAAGGATTTGCAACCAAGTATTAAAAAGTGAAAGTTTGATTTATGATTATTATTCTGTCCCACAACTTTTGGTTCCTTAACAAGTGGGAGGCACATATGCAAACTGTTTTAATTCCTACACCGTTTACCTGATTTGGATGTAAATACCCTCAAATTAAAGCTGACAGTCTGCAGTTAAAGCACATCTTGTTAGTTTCATTTCAAATTTATTGTGGTGGTGTATAGAGCCAAAAATGTTAGAATTGTGTCGATGTCCCAATATTTATGTACCTGACTGTAGTGATTTAGAACACTGTTCCTTGCAGTAACACCCATAAAGAGTCTGCTTTGGTAGTAAAACAATACTGTAAATCAGTATGACACTAAGATGACAGGCATCGCTCTTAGAATCACTGCACACTTCAATTATTTGGGCAGTTATGGGGCCAAAATTGACCAAATAACTCAAGTGTGAACCCAGTCTTACATGTCAATGTTAGCACAAGGTATAAAGAATTGTGCAAAGGCCCAAGATCCTACTACAGAGTGAAAGAGCGCACTACTTTTACACGTCATCAGCTGATTCCACATAGATATCTACAGAACCTGTTCTATAAAATGCTTTTACAAGTAGAGCCCCCCTGACAGTGGAGAGGGTGTTAGGAGTAAGTTTGTGTTGACGTCACTAATTATTTTGCCCTTTCTATGATCTGTCAGAACAATAATCCCCAAAAACGGATCCTGTCTGTTGAGCATCCGCCTTCACGCTAAAGCAAAAAAACAAAACAGGAGTGGATCCAAAACAGAGATGACAAGTGAATAGAATATTTGCATGTCTTCTGTGTTTTATACCCACTCTTGCTTTTGACTACCAAATCATAAGCCAATTCTGATGCAAAATAGGGACCATGTCATACAGGCCTTAGAGTTGCTACATAGACAAGATCCATGGTGCGTCTCATTTTTCCTTCCTTTCCATCAGAAGAAGGGTCAATCAAATGATGATGTCAGACAGGCCAAAAGGCAAAATAGTGGCCCAGTCATAAAGTTGGGAGGGCAGCATGAGAAGTCCGCAGAGTGGCCCACTGACAGAGTGGAGAGGTGGCAGCAGCATGAGGATACCACAGAGTGGCTCAGTGACATAGTGTTGACATGGCAGCAGCATGAAAAGACCACAGAGTGGTAATGTGGCAGAAGCATAAGGAGACCACAGAATGGTGAGGTGGCAGCAGCATGATTAGACCACAGAGTGGACTAGTGACACAGTTTTGAGGTGGCATCAGCGTGAGGAGACTACAGAGTGGTGATGAGGCAGCAGCCTGAGGACACCACAAAGTGGCCCAGAGACAGAGTGGGGAGGTGGCAGCAGAATGGAGAGACCACAGAGTAGCCCAGAGATATAGTGTTGAGGTGGCAGAAGCATGAGGAGACCACAGAGTGGTGAGGTGGCAGCAGCATGAGGAGACCACACAGGGGCCCAGTGACATAGTATCGATGTGGCAGTAGCATGAGGAGACCAGAGTGGTGATGTGGCAGCAGCATGAGAAGACCCCAGAGTGGCCCAGTGATATAGTGTTGAGGTGGCATCAGCATGAGGAAACCACAGAGTAATAAGGTGGCAGCAGCAGTAAGAGAACACAGAGTAGCCCAGTGACAGAGTGGGGAGGTGGCAGCAGCATTAAGAGACCACAGAGTGCCCCAGTGACATAGTGTTGATGTAACAGCAGCATTAGGAGACCACAGAGTGATAAGGTGGCAGCAACAGGAGAACACAGAGTGGCCCAGTGACATAGTGGTAAGGTGGCAGCAGCATGAGGAGACTACAGAGTGGTGAGGTGGCAGCAGCATGAGGAGACCACAGAGTGGCCTCAGTGGCAGAGTGGGGAGGTGGCAGCAGCATGGGGAGACCACAGAGTGGTGATGTGGAAGCATCATTAGAAGACCACAAAGGGACCCAGTGACAGAGTGGTGATGTGGCAGCAGCATGAGGAGACCACAGAATGATGAGGTGGAAGCAGCATAAGACGCCCACAGAATGGTGATGTGACAGCATCATGAGGAGACCTTCACTGTCCCCTGGCAGTAGAATACAACCTTGATTTGGACTTTTGAATGTTCCTGACTACCAAAGATTGTATTTCTGGCAGACACTGTAACACCTAACCACCATATTTCACAGCCGAACATAGAATGGCATTCTTCTTGTTCTGCTAGAGCACCTCTCTGCCCGCTGCAGCACTGTTTGACTCATCTTCTCAGGATCATGTGAGCATCCTTCTTCTTATTTGCTAGTGCTTTTTCCCACTGACATGTTCAGTAAAATGATGCTATGCACTGTTTTACTGGATTTGTCCAAAACAAACCTGAAAAAGTTTTGATTTGTTTGTCAGCCAAAAATTTGCAAAGTTTGTAACAAACCTGGTTCATGATGAAATGGTTCACTTATCTTTAGTGTATGAGTCATCAGGTGTATGCAGCTATGCTGTTTGTGTATGTCAGCTGTGGATCCCACCATTGTCTATGAAAGTAGACCATTGGGGCAACATACAACGATCTATTAACTTGTATATTATATTACAATCACATCCTGTGATATTGCAAGTTATAGTTGTGTGCTGTAATGCTGTACTATAATCCATACTGTTACATGGCTGCACTGTTTTTGTAGTTTGTTAGAAGAGACATGCCCACATATAAATTATTTAGGAAGGCTGCCCCACAGGGCTAACCGCCTATCTTTTGCTATTTGGGGAATAGGGGAGGGTCATCTGGTGTAGTGAGGATGTGAAGGATTACCAGGGAAGAGCGCTAGTTGATCTGTGGAGCAGAACAAGATATCCAGAGCAAGCTGCATTCTGGAAATTATACCATGAACTCAAACTACACAGCAAAAATGAATAAAGCCATCACAAAAAATGCAATATACTTTATATTTTTTTATTATCATGCAGCAAACATTTGGCAATAGTTATTTTTTTCCATAAAATGTCAAAAGCACCAACAAAATGCTTAAGAAAAATGAATAATTAAATAAAAACACTATGGATGAAATCATTCTAAGGGTTTCAATGACCTTTTTGTAAACTTTTGCAGTTTAAATGTTGCTTCTGCAACTGTAATATTTGGTGCTGTTTTTGCATCATCAGTATCAGCTGAAAGTCTATGGAAAATAGAACAGAACAAAGCCATCTTCCAGTCATGCCCCCTTTGTTTGTGGACGTGCTGGAGATGGAGATGGATGAGAGGAAGATAAACCCTCCTTTTGAAATTCCTCTTTGGCTAAAGCCGTAACAAAAGACTTAGTGCCTTCCTTACCAGAAATTGTGGAAAAGATATTGCAAGAAAAGATTAAACAGGACGTAGAAGAAGATAAGATACATTTAGACAAGGTGGAGGAATTTAAACATAAATTATTATTTGTGGAAGATGGACTGGAATCCTTACATGTAAAATTGCAAGAAGTCAATAAAGCAAATGAGGGGATGAAAGAAAAAGCAAATGATTTGGAAAATCGGACAAGGAGAAATAATGTAAGAAGAATAGGTATTCCAGAAATATATAATAATATTGCCCTGAAGGATTTGGTTGCTGTTCAGATTCACAAGAAATTGGTATTGGACAAGGTTCTTGAGCGAGTTTATAGGTTAAAGGGACTCTGTCACCACTTTCTAACCCCCCCTTTTAAAAGTATTGTTCTCTCCATGGCGCCCTTGTGATTACAAAGGTGTTGTTATAACATAAATTCGTTGTCTCGTTTTGATAAAAATACCTTTTATCTAACCTGTCAATCTTGTGGATAAGGTGCCCAGGGCGTTTCTGAAGGTCTGAAGCTGCCGCCCGCCGCCGCCGTTGGTGCCCAGCTCCTCCCCTGATTCTTTCAGCGCCGCCTGAATGTAAAGTAATCCGCCTCCGGCTCTCGCTCAGTGCCCCCTCCTCCTTTTCAAAGATCTTGCGCGTGCGCACAGGCCTGTGCCTGATGCGCCCGTGCGGACATTTAGAATCAGCCTCATTGAGCGAATTGCGCATGCGCGCACTTCGCTCAACCTCCTCATAAGACGAGCACTGCAGCCAGCCACTCAGAGCCTGCGGCTCCATACAGCGCTTGGCAGGCTCTGAGTGGCTGGCTGCAGTGCTCGTCTTATGAGGAGGTTGAGCGAAGTACGCGCATGCGCACTTCGCTCAATGAGGCTGATTCTAAATGTCCGCACGGGCGCATCAGATCGAGATCTTTGAAAAGGAGGAGGGGGCACTGAGCGAGAGCCGGAGGCGGATTACTTTACATTCAGGCGGGGCTGAAAGGATCAGGGGAGGAGCTGGGCACCAACGGCGGCGGCGGCGGGCGGCAGCTTCAGACCTTCAGAAACGCCCTGGGCACCTTATCCACAAGATTGACAGGTTAGATAAAAGGTATTTTTATCAAAACGAGACGGCGAATTTATGTTATAACAACACCTTTGTAATCACAAGGGCGCCATGGAGAGAACAATACTTTTAAAAGGGGGGGTTAGAAAGTGGTGACAGAGTCCCTTTAAGCCCATTAAGAGGTATCCAAGACAGAAAAACGGCCACGAACAGTGATAGCCAAGTTGATGGATTATAGCGATAAACAAACATTATTAAAAACATATGGACAATCTAGGGAATTGCTGTTCGAGGACAATTTATTTATTTTTTTCTAACTTTCTCACTTTGCTCTCATCAAAGAGAAGACTTTCTAATCTAAGCTCATTTTGGTTTAGCAAAATGTGAAATTTTCTCTCCGATATCCAGCGCTGCCGAAGAATTTAGTTAAAAATGGTTCTGTTTTTTTTTTGTAAAAGGAGGCTAAGAAATTTGTAGAGTTTTTAGGTATACATCTATAATTAATGTATACTTAAATGGCATGGGAAAGGGATAGAGGTTTTTTTTGTGTATGAAAGGTACAATATATAATGGTATGAATAATATATATTAGTCAGGGACCGATCACATGTTTTTTTTGAACACTTAAGGATTATGGGAGTTATACTATACACCATGACGGATTTGAGGAGGAATAATACATACTTAAAGGAGTTTTTAACACAGAGATGTGTTTTAGTTTTTTTCTTCTTTTCTTGCTCTCTTTGTTATATCTCATGCTCCTGCAAAATTAAGAGATTTCTTTATAGAGGGTATTTGATATGTTATAATTGTATTTTGAGGAGATAGATGATTGAAAAGGAAGGTTAGGAAAGCTTATATTAATGGTTAATATGATACCTTCAATTCTGGATGATTCTAAAGAACATACAACTTATGTGTGACTTTGGGACTGTTAGGAATAATATCCTGGAATATTAAAGGTTTATCTACTCCTATTAAGAGGGACACAATACTAAGGCATTTAAATAGATTGGGAGCACATATACATTATTATAGGATAAATATTTGAATAGGAAAGAAATGGATACATTATGTCAGATGTGGGTAAGCTCTGCCAGGGGGATCCGTGTAACTAGTGAAGAGGTGGATTGATTATTTTGCTTCATAAGAAAGATAATTGTCAAGTGACTCAAATAGAAGAACATCTAACAGGTAAAGGATTTAAAGTAGATTTAAAGATCGTTAATAAATCTGATTATATTTAATAGTTCTGCCCCTAATAATCCATGAAGGGAAATTTGACTCCATCTTGGATTCCTGATTGCTCCTACTATGACAATGTAATGAGACAAGCCACTCTGGCAGACATGCCAGATCTCATCAGGTGGTCTGAGGAAATGTTTAATGCATTTGATTATTTGAAATGTTCTTTAATGACAAGTCCAGGTTTGGGCCTCCCTGACTACAAACTCACATTCCACGTATATGCTCGACAAAATTGTAAAACCATGGCGGGTGTGCTAACACAGTATCACGGAGGCAAGTTACGTCCTTGTGCCTTTTTTCTCAAAGGTGGTTCTGGCATCCGTCCAAGGAATGCCGGCCTGTCTGAGATCTCTTGCAACCTGTCCTATGATGGTTGAGCTTGCAACGCCACTCACAATGGGACATGAGACTATCCTGTACACCACACATGATGTAGTAGGCCTTCTCAAAGGCATACACACACAGCACATGTTCGCACAGAGACTATCTGGATATGAGATTCTACTCCTCAGCAATCCCTCCCTCCAATCAAATACGCAACACACACCTCAGGTCCAGCACCTATCTTGAATGCTCTATTAGGACTTAAAGGACCTGAGGATCACTTGACAGAGGCACATGATTGTATACACGCCATACAACATGAGACATCACCCCGCTCTGATTTACAATCTGTACCAATAGAAGGGGCTCCTGATGTTTTTGTTGATGGATCCTGTAGCAGACCAAATGACAACACTTATCATGCAGGATATGCTATTGTTATGGTACCCGATGTTGTCCTGGAAGCCAGACCCATCAAATACCAATCTGCACAAGCAGCAGAATGAATTGCACTCACGAGAGCATGCATACT